>NC_132881.1:34349972-34397472 GCF_030463535.1 Salminus brasiliensis | reverse complement strand
AAAATGCAGAAACATTTGGAATGGACATCAGTTCAGTCAAACGCAGCCAAAGCTCTAATTGCAGCCAGAGCCAGGCAAGGCCTCCTCAAAAATCTCCTGCCACCCAGACTGCAGGACACTACAGGCCATGTTTGGCCACTGATGAGAGCACGCCATGTCAGATAGCATATGATTTTTCACACCATGGGACCAGTGACTGATGTGAATTGATGTTATTATGTTGAGCCATGGGCATCGGGGAAGAAGGAAAGGTCACTTGTGATCATTTGTGACCTAATAAGAGGACTCTTCAGCCTCCAAATGCTCCCCTGATGTGACACTTGGCAGATATGTCTAAACAGACGCACACACAAACACACACACACAAGCACAAGCATGCACACACACTCATACACCAGCATGGCTGGCCATCTTCCCCTTGGAGCTAGATTGGACATAATTAAGCTTATGAGCTGACAGCACAATTAGAAATACAACATCCAATACGATTGCTTACCCTCTGGACTCCAAGATGGAGATAACTTTATTAAGACTCAGTGAAGCAGGACAAGGGAGGGGATGGCTGAGGGAGATGAGTGGATGAACCAGCGCATTTTACACCCAGAAGACAGGGCTCTTTTCTGTAACTGCCGATCTATAAGATGCAGGTGCTGGAGAAACATCACTGTGGGGCTGAGGACTGGAGTAGGAGTGGAGCTGCCTGGAACCTTGGTCTCGCTCTGCCTCTGGGAAAGTCTGCTCTAGCACCATCCCAAACCGACAGTTATTATCAGTGTCGGCATTCCACAGGCTAATTCTATCAAACATGAGCTCTACAGCTGTGCTATCTGCTGGCACTGGTGTGAGATGTTGCAGGATGTTTGTAGTGGTCTGCAAATGCCTGTATTGTAATTCTAATGAATTAATGCCTTCAGCTACATTAGGTAGCACCCATTGCTGACAGAGATGTGCAAATGCACACACTCAGCTCGTCTAGTCCCTGCAGAGAAGTACTTCCAATGGAATAGCACTCTCTGGAGCAGATGTCCACTCTCTGGACATATTGGCACCGTGCCTAATGCCAGGTGTGGGAGAATGTATTTGTATAGCGCTTCTTACAACTGTTGTTGTCACAAAGCAGCTTTACATAATTAGTAATTAGTAAAAGACTGAAAAAAGAAAAAAGAAATAACATAAGAAATAACATTTCTACCTCTAAGAGCTGTGGAGCAGTGGAAGAACTGTGTTCTCTGGAAGGATGGTGCTCTGTCCAATACGCATGGGATGGGTTGGGATGGTGATCATCCAACATCCTGACCTCACTAACGCTCTTGTTGCTGAATATATTTAAATCCTCACAGCAGTGCAGTAGGGACAGTTACTCCAACAAAATCAGGGGCAACTATTTTTTATACCCTTGATTGATGTCCCAATACTTTTGTCTGTATATTGTATTTTGATCCAGACAGTACTTTGGCAAGGCAATACACTCTTAAGATAGATTTTCTAATCCAAATAGTGGCTCAGATTCTTAATTGGAGAATTGTTCAACCACTCCACTCCTGTGTTGCTTGGGTGTTGCTTGGGAGTGTGCTGAAAGTGTGCCATTTTTCCCAAGCTTTAGTTTTCTGCAGACCGAAGCAAGTTGTCTTGCAGCATCTCCCTGTATGTATCCCCATCCAGGCATTCTTCAATTTTAACAAGATCTCAGTCCCTGCTAAAGAAAAGCCACCCCACAACATGATGCTGCCACCCCCATACTTCACTGTTGGGATGATGTTAGTCCAGGAATAGGCAGTGTTATGTTTCATCTGACAGAATCCTATCCCACATTTTAGCTGGGTCACTCTGAGGCTTTCTGGCAAACTCCAGATATGCTGTGAGCAATAGCAGACACAAATCTGTTAATATAGGCTAAACATTATTGATGTAGGCTCACAAAAAATATCATATTCAACAATTCTGTCTGAAAACAGCAATATATATATATATCTCAATGGTAGACATTCAGAATAAAAAGTTAGATAAACGTAGGAGTTAACTGTATATGTAACAAATGACTTTCCCTACCAGACAAGGACATGGTTTAGGTTGTAAAATTAAATTAAAATGTGCTCAGGTGTAAAATTCTTCTGGCTAAGAGAGAAACCGGCATCATGTGCTTTCTTTTCCGCCCCTTTACCAATGTATCAGGTAACAGGTGGTTACCATGTTGTATATTGCTGTTGCTGTCACGCAAATACCTTATATCTCCATTTCTTGACAAAATGTGATCTGCTAGAACATTTCATGAAAAAAAAAACAATATAAGTGCTTCAAAATGAAGGTATATACAGTGAGTCCAAGAAGTATTTGATCCCTTGCTGATTTTCTTCGTTGGCCCACTAATAAAGACATGATCATTCTATACTTTTAATGGTAGATGTATTCTTACATGGAGAGACAGAATATTAAAAAGAAAATCCAGAAAATAAATCTAAGGAATATATATTAATTGATTTGTATTTCATGGAGTGAAATAAGTATTTGATCCCTTAGTATTCATTAGCAGTTCTGGCTTTTACAGACCAGTTAGACACTCCCAATCAACTTGTTACCTGACCTGAAGCCACCTGTTCTCACTAATCACTTGTGTGAAAAACACCTGTCCACAGAATCAGACAGATCACACAGATTTCAAGTCTCCAACATGGGTAAAACCAAAGAGCTGTCACAGGACCTCAGAGTCAGAATTGTTGACCTTCACAAAGCTGGAATGGGCTACAAAAAGATTAGTAAGGTGTTGGATGTGAAAGTAACAACTATTGGTGCAATTATCAGAAAGTTTAAAGAGTATAACATGACAATCAACAGACCTCGGCCCGGTGCTCCAAAGAAGATTTCGCCTCGTGGGGTGGCAATGATGCTGAGAACAGTCAGAAATCGTCCTGCAACCACTCGGCAGGAGTTAGCAAATGACCTGAAGGCAGCTGGGACCACAGTTTGCAAGGAAACAATTGGCAACACTTTGCGCAACAATGGATTCACATCCTGCAGTGCCCGAAAGGTACCCCTGCTGAAGAGAGCACATGTGGAGGCGCGCCTCAAGTATGCCAATGATCATTTGAAAGATGAACCAAGTTATTGGGAGAAGGTTTTGTGGTCAGACGAGACCAAAATTGAACTTTTTGGCCTCAACTCCACCCGCCATGTGTGGAGGAAGAAAAATGCTGCCTATGACCCCAAGAACACTGTGCCCACCGTCAAGCATGGAGGTGGAAGCATAATGTTTTGGGGGTGTTTCTCTGCCAAGGGTACAGGGCTACTTCACCGCATCACTGGGAAGATGGATGGAGCCATGTACCGCACAATCCTGAGGGACAACCTCCTCCCCTCTGCCAGGGATCTGAAAATGGGCCGTGGTTGGGTCTTCCAACATGATAACGACCCTAAACATACAGCAAAGGCAACAAAGGATTGGCTCAAGAAAAATCACATTAAGGTCATGGAGTGGCCCAGCCAGTCGCCAGACCTCAATCCGATCGAAAATCTATGGAGGGAGCTGAAGGTCAGAGTTGCCAAGCGACAGCCCACCAACCTTCATGATTTAGAGAGGATCTGCAAAGAAGAGTGGGCCAAAATTCCCCCTGGTGTGTGTGCTAAACTTGTGGTTAACTACAACAAACGTCTCACCGCTGTGCTTGCAAACAAAGGCTTTGCCACTAAGTATTGAGTGTGTTTGGCAAGAGGGATCAAATACTTATTTTCCTCATTGAAATACAAATTAATTAAAATATATTCTTTAAAATTATATTCTGGATTTTTGTCTTGATATTCTGTCTCTCCATGTTAGAATATATCTACCATTAAAAGTGCAGAAGGATAGTGTCTTTATTAGTGGGCAAACAAAGAAAATCAGCAAGGGATCAAATACTTCTTGGACTCACTGTATATATATTTTTACATTGGCTTCCATTGAAAATGAAGAAGGTTTTTTTTTTCCTCCTCCTTTAACTTGTTTATTTAGAGATACAGGTACATATACAGATATGAGATGATACAGAAATGGATATTGTAAGACAAATATATGTTGTAAGACAAATCAGCATTATACCAGTAGGAAAAAACTTTTTATTGGGTGATATATATTTTACTTAAAATTTTACTGCTGGTGGCTAAAAGTCCAAATAGTTCAACAGTCCAACGTTGCTTTCTAAAATAAAAGGTTGCTATATTGACGGACAGGAATGTTTTTTGGGGTTTTTTTGCCTTTGGAGAAGCATAGTTTTGCTCTTACAGCAACAATATAATCATTTTACTGATGTGACCTTTGGATCAGGGTCGGTTCAGATCATAGCCAAGGAACCAGCCTACAATAGGATGGACACAGCACAAAAGGGGGAGTGAGGGGGTGAGGGAGGGAGGGGGTTAGGGATGATGTGGAGAGGCTGGCACCAGAAGCATGTTGTGGTTAAGCAGAAATTAAGCTGACATGACCCTGAGTAAAGCAGGTAAACAGAAAAGCTGCTTCGCCCCAGGTTACCATATGGCAGCGGCTCCAACACGGCGACCTGGTGGCTCCGGCTCCGCTTGCAGGGGGATGTTTTGCTACCTGCTGTCCTTTTTGTTCGGTTTTGTTTTCGCTGGCGTCTCTCAAACTGTGACAGGCCTTGGCTAAGAGCAATGGGATGTCAGCTTAAAAAAAAAAAAAAAAAAAAAGAACAGCCTGCACAACCACTACACACATACACAGATTGTGTGTGTGTGTGTGTGTGTGTGTGTGTGTGTGTGTGTGTGTGTAAGAGACAGATAGAAAGAGAGAAGGAGAGAGAGAGAGAGAGAGAGAGAGAGAGAGAGAGAAATAGAGAGAGAGAGAGAGAAATAGAGAGCAGGACAGTGAATCGGGGAAGGGGGTGAGTGGGTGAGAGAGGTGGAGAGAAAGAAAGCATTCCCACTGTGTTGTCAGCCATATGGTGTTGGGGCTGTGTGCAGCAGTCCTTAAGTGAAATCGCTCAAGTGACCTGAGGCTATGAGCAGAGCAGCCACTGCACCGAGGGACTGGACGCACTCTAAAACCATGGCTGCAAATTATTGATGAATTGATGTTAAATGCCACAGAAAAAAAGATTGTACCTACATATATTTCTGACTTTACTGCAACCTGGTCATCGAAAAAGTACTTTTTCTTTGCTGCAGTTTCCTACATTTTACACTATTATACACCTACAAAAGTATTGGGACACCTGGTCATTTATTACCTCTACCCAAATCAAGGGAATTACAAAAGTTTTAATTCTATGCTTTTGTTGGAGTAACTGTCTCTACTGTCCAGTGAATGATTGGATGATCACTACCCCACTTCATCACCAGCTCCTAAACTAATCTCAAAAGCCAAAAGTATTGGATGGAGCACCACCATGCCAGAGAACACAGTTCCAACACTCTACAGCTCAGTGCTGGGGGCTTTATACCCCGCTAGCCCACACATGGCATTAGACATGGTGCCAGTCTGCTCCAGAGAGTCCTATTCTATTGACAGTACTTCTCTACAGGGACTAGACAAGCTATGTGTTTGGGCATTTGCACATCAGTTTCCATGACTGTTCATATCCTACATTGGCACAGAAATAGGGAGGAGGGTGCCAAACTGGACAGTGGATTTCGCCACTTGCACAAAGCAGTCTTCCATATTTTTAAGCAGCTGCCCTTTAGGCCTATATGTTGTATCCATTTTAGGACAGACAGATCATGCTAACTGCTTCAGAAGAATAAAATCTACATGTTGTTTAACCCCTTAGATAGCCTATGGACCGCAGACGGGCCAAAATGTTATTAGAAACTTCTATGACCAAAGAATAGCCCCACTAGTTTGTACAGAAGTCCCTGTAGTTACTGAATAATATACCTTAGTGTGTAATAAGTCCTTCTGCACTACAAAATACTGCAGCCATTCACGTCCAACAAGGAAATGTAGTGTGTTAAAATGCCATAGAACTTGATCCAATTGGTGTAACATTGGTAACAATTGATAGCAATGGTAAATGATAATGCAACTGTCATAATGGTCACAATCACATTTTTGACGCTGAGAAAAGGTGATTTAAAATTAAAATTAAAATTAAAATAAAAATAAATTAAAATTAAAATTAAAATAAAAGATATTATTATTATTATTATTATTATTATAAGCAGTGTTTCAGGGTATGAGACTGAGAACTATATAAAAAGAGAGATCATGCAGGGAGAAGACAGTGGGGAAAGATGTTACATGAACACTCATGACATCAGTCGTCTCAGCTGCAACATTTAGCCAGAGGCTGATATGGCATGCTACAATGGCATTAACATGCTACAAGTATATCTGAAATATGCTAGCACTGAAGCTAGTTTTGCAGGTAGGGCAGCATCAGTAACTCACTTTTTACGCCACTCTTTCATTCTTTCAAGGTGGGTACATCTTTGCTTGCTTATTGATCATATTGATTGCCAATCGGATGCATTTCTAAGGAAAGGGAACTTGTGCTGTGGCATTCCTAACTTACTCAGTGGTAAAAAGTACAGCACCACTGGCCCTGAATATGTTTATGGCAGTGTATGAGCTTTGAATCATGTTTTGCCATTGTTTATATTAAAGGAAGAACCTAACCAAACATGCTAATGTGGCTAACTGAGTGGTAGGTGATATAATTAGTGTAATGCTAATTGGTGGAAGATGTTTTGACTGTTTGTAACTGAACTAGTTGTTTAAATGTGATGTTCCTGCCACATTTGAGTGGGAAAATGTACTTTTAAGATCTTTGTGTTGCTTAAACTGATTTTTGAGTTTTAGGTTCACACACTAAGAACCTGTGAGAGCTTAGTACAGTTCAGTCTAGTTACATTAATTAATTCATTAATTCATTCATTCATGATCACAGTGGGACCAGAGCCTACTTGGAATCAGTGGGTTCAAGGCAGGAATGCCCACTGGACAGGGCACCGGTCCATCACAGTGGGTAATTTAGCATAGCCAATTCACTTACAATATGTTTTTGGGAGGAAACTGGAGGAAACTCATGCCAGGGAAAGCACACCAGACTTCTCACAGGCAGTGACCACAGAAAGCATTGAACCCACAACACCAGATCCTTGGATTCGGCACACACACCTGCTCTAAACTCATTATACTTCCATTATATTAATCTCAATATCAAATCATTATAACTGTCTATTTTTGGTAAAAATGACAGAAAAAGCAGTTTGTATAGCTTAATAAAGTTTACCTAACTATTCCGTTGTTGTCTAGGAATCAGTGTAATGTTGCCAGTAGTAAAGCATATAATCAGATCCCTTCCCTGTAAATAATATAAAGCCGGCAAAGACACACAAAATAAACCGTATGGCTTCGATGTAAACTGTGTTTAATAAGTTCAGACAGTATTCATATACTGTCTGGAATCCTGTGGCCTTGTTGAGTCCCGCAGGAAAAATGGAAGCAAGGAACGGTGAATGCGAGTGATGCCTCTGAGATATACAGCAAAGGCTTTTGTATAAGACAGAAAACATTAATGAATACCCAAATTATAAAGTTTGTCATCTTTTTTTTTCTTTCAAAATCATTTTTTGCTAATTAGCCCTATTACTATTCTAATTGGTTGAGCTTTACCCATCGTGGTCTATGACAATGTTACGAGGCTATTAAAGTAGAATCTCTGAGGGGGAAAAACTGTATAATCAACCAATCAGTGCATATGCTTGAGAAATGAGCCTTGGAGCATTATCGTTTTGATCCTTTGTCCTTGCTTAAGGTGTTATCATCGCCGATATCTCTTTAGAATCCATTGTTTAAAATCTTAAAATAGGGTCATGCTTATGTGCTTATGTACATAAAAAAAAGAATAAAGTGCTATTTAACAATCAAATATTAACATTTGAAAATAACTACTGAAACACTGCCACCAAACTTCCATTTGTAGCATACATTTTAAATACATATTTGCTTGTATGTGTATTTGCTATAATATGCGTATTAAATATATGCAATTTCATGTATTTGAAAAGAAGCTGTGGTGCCCAGCATATTGGCGGTAGAGAGAAAATTGGCACTGCTGTCTCTCTCTGCCAGTATTCAGACCCTGAGCAGAATAAACACCCTCGTTAAACACTGTCAAAAATGCTGACTATTAAGGCAAACCAGACAATGTGCTAATTAGTACATTTGCATATGATCATGCAAATAAAAAAAGGGTGAGCTCAAACCCGTATTTGCATTTGTAACACAGTTAGGCTGTGTGCTCTGGGCTCGCTGCGTAGATGGCAGGCTGTTGTTCAGGGCATGCTTTTTATCGGGCATGGAGGAAAGACAGAAGCCATCAAAACACAGCAGTGCATTGCAGTTAGACTCTGTAGCTTACACAGTACTTAGAAAGCTGCAGTAGAAATCGTCCATTGTCTGATTTTAATTTAGGAACAGTGTATGTGAAGACGCCGGTGTGAGCGCACAAGGTTTACATGAACAATAGGTGTTAAATCTCTGATAAGAAATGAAAATGATGTATTACCCAAAGAGAAACCCAAGTGATGCTTAACACTGAAGTCTTAGAGCGTGGGTGTTTGCAACAGTGTAGCGTATTTTATTACATGGGAGTAAAAATCTGAACTCAATTCACATCTTCAGCAGCTCAACAGCAAGATAGCAGGCCAACTATCTTCTCAATTACTGCATTTCATAGCAAGCCACAAAACAGTGGAAGCATATTAAATTGCACAGAAGATGATAATTTATCATTTCTTTATTAAAATGTAATGCAGCAGAATTAACTTTGAATTAAATTATATTTGCATGGCATTACTGGACTCATCTGAGTAAATGGTTAGAAATCCCTGAAGGGACAGGGGCTCGCACTGAATAAAGAGCACTCTTTACATCAGAGCATCGCCACAGATTAACTCCTTCTTACGGACAGTGTAATGTATTTAGACGGTCTGCGTCTGCTCTCCTGCATCACGTGTTGCGAGCAAGGTACTCTACAGTCATTTCCATACCAAGTTTTTCCTTTTGCATTAATTCCTAATGGACAGAAGTGGAGGGGTCACCTAATGTGTGACATATGGACCATCCTGATTGATGTAACCTATCGATAATATGGGCCTGTAACGTATATTTACACTGAGGTCTCCCGCTTTAAAAGCCAGACATTATACCTTAAAAGCCAAGCATTACCGTACAATGAAAGTGTTTGCTTCTATTTTAAGCTGACAGTCATTTCAAGAGAAAAAGACATGTTTAAAAAACTGTAAAGTTGTCAGAGATCTTCTCGAAAGCATTTTGTAAGCTGATTGGATTTAAATGTTACACAAATTTCACAGAATTGGGTAAAATTCTGTATAAGCTTATTTAATTATTTTTTTATATTTAATTTCATATTCCATAAGCTCATTTAATTCAAGTTATGAATCAAGTTGTGGCCTAATGGCTAGAGAAGTGGCCTTGAGACCGGAAGGTCACCGGTTTGAATCCTACCGGCAGGTAAGAATTGGGGGTGGGGGGAGTGAAGGCTGTCTCCTCCCTCAATCCATGGCTGAAGTGCTCTTGAGAAAGGCACCTAACTCCCAACTGCTCCCCAGGTTCTGGAGTTGGCCGCCCACCGCTCCAGGTGTCTGAGTGTGCTTACTGCCCCAAGTACACTAGTGAGTGTGTGTGTGTGTGTTCACTTCCACGGATGGGACAAATGTGGAGGACACATTATATTGTACAGTGACAAATATCTGCACCTTTAACTTTTTTTTACCTTTAATTTTAATAAGAATTTTCTGGAATTTGGTGAAATTCCATATTCATTAAACGTATTTGAGTTATAAGAATGTCATGGAATTGGGTAAAATTCTGTATTTAAACATACTGTATTTTAAACATACGGAGATACTAAGACTGTGCTTGCTTCGACAAGGTGTAATGGCATATGGCAGCTGTGTGAAATAATCCGTAATACTAAACACTCCGAAGAGCATTTTTAATGAATCAAGTGCTAACGTAAATGTGTATCCGGCAAAATTGCATTAATACTGAAAGCATGCATTTAAATCAGTTCTGTACATAAAGGCACCATTAACATATGGGTGAAGAAAAGGAAATCTGATACGTCTCAGCGAGCGACAACCACACACGCACACGAACACACACACACAAACACACACACACACACACACACACACACACACACACACACACACACACACACACACACTCATGCACAATGATCAGTACACCTTACCATATGTTTCTATTTTGAATGTCAGTGTTTCATCTGACGCCATGTGCTTCAGCAGTGGATCTTTTTCACTTTGGGGAAAGAAAAAGGAGAAAAAAAAGAAAAGAGAGAAAGAAAAGAGTATGGAGAGGGGAGATAAAATGTGTGACGCTGATTGGGTCGGATAGCTTCAGTGGCACTGCCGCGCTCTCTGGTTTGGGCACTCTGTCAGATTGGGGCGAGGCGGTAGTTAGGAGTGACATGGAGGACACAGACAGGGCATTATTGCGATATCAACTTTACTTTAGCTCCCCTCCGCACTGGCGGGGTACTGGAGGCAGCGTGTGTGACCCAGGGGAGGGGCGTTCAATGTCGTCTGCCGCCTCGACACGAGTTGATGGCCTCCAATTGAGAGCAGATGCAGACATATCATTTGAATAAAGAAATATCTCTGATCTATGGTATTATCTTGACAAGACAGCGGATAATCAGCCGCCCCGAGCTTGGCCATTACTGAACTCCTTTGTTTTACTTTTCACCACAAATCAAGCCCTGCCTCTCCCCTGACAGCCGCAATTTTACATTCTTCACGTTTTTTTTTCTTCTCTTTTTTCATTCTTGCTTAAGAACAAAAATACAGCGCTTAGATAAAATAATGAAAGGATGAACCAGGTTTTGTGATGTTAATTCAAAATTCAACAGTGACAAAACCTCATATCTTCAAAGTAGTAACAGTAAAAATTCAAAAAAGGCCTTACATTTAATATGCTTACTTTAGGAACTTTTTTTAATCACTTCTGCAAGTCCAATTATCATAAAATGTACATGCAAAACAATGGGCAGATTTGTAACTGGGGAAAGCTGTACATCAACAAATGCTCAGCTACATATAGTGACACTTTATCTATTAATTATCAATTAAGTATAATAAGTCATCTGAACGTAAATCTTTTATGAACCTTCTAATGGTAATGACAAATCCATACTGTCTTGACTGTATATCACTATGCTCTCAACTGTGTGTATCTTAACGATCACGCATATGTGCTCACGGTACACCGATCAGCCATAACATTAGCACCACCGACAGGTGAAACAAAAACAGTGATTATCTTCATCTACAGTGGCATCTGTCAATGTGGTGGGGATATATAGGTCGGTAAGTGAACAGTCAGGAATAATGGACAAGCGCAAAAATCTAATGTCATGGCTGATTGGTGTTTTTTAACACAGTGCAATTTGCCAACTGGACCATCCTTAATGGAGTACAATGTCTTTTGCTGACTGGCAACATAGTGTCCATTGCATTTCTGTAGACAATCAACAAAGAATAAGTTACCCATCCAACAAGCCTCATCTAGCCTGAAGATCTGGAGTGAGATCAAGATGTCGGAAGACCACCACCTCATGTCATTCCCAACTCTCCATCTCATCCTAAAAGTATTGGATGGACCACCATCATTCCAAAGAACACAGTTCCACTGCTCCACAGCTCAATGCTGGGGGCTTTATACCCCTCTAGTCCATGTCTGGCAGTAGGCATGGTGCCAATGGGTTCATGTTTATTTGCTCCAGAGAGTCCTATTCTATTGGCAGTCCTTCTCTACAGAGACTGGACAAGCTGTGTGTATGTGTGTGAATTTGTTCTTCTGTGCTAGCAATGGGTACAACTTAAAGTAGCTGAATGCATTCTTTAGAAGGGGTGCCCACAAACATTTGGACATGTAGTGTAGTTGAAAGATGTATGTTTTCATGTGCTGTACAGCAGAACCCTATCATTTTAAAGATGTGCTCTGGTGCTTCTATATTAAAGTCTTTATAGATGGAGAACATTGACACGTTTGACCGTTTGCTCACACATCTACTTCACACAGCAGATCAGTGTTGACATTGAATAGAACATACATGTTTGATGTGCAGATACACAACTACACACATGTGTACACATTTTCTCTGGGGTTAGATTAGCTAAGCATGCTAGACAGGCCTACACCTACTAACCAAGCTAGCTATTACTAACTACTACAGTATTAGTCTTTTAGATGGGAGAGGCCTACAGCTTCAGTGAGTAACAAGCCTGCAGGGTTACAAATTCTCAAACATCTGAAGTAGAGTTAGCCCTGTCTGCTACTGTAAAGGCACATGAGGGATGACGGTAGTGACTGCATTTCCCACATGTCTATTATGTGCAGAAATACAGTTAAACCACATATTTGTAGTTAAACCACAATATATTTTCAAATTATTGTAAACTCCACAGAGCCTCCAGTGGTTCCAGACCTCCATCCCTCACTCCTGAAGCTTTAAGAATAACTCATCGAGTCTGCCTTTTTTTCCATGTAATTGCTGAATAATAATCCTCAGGATGGAACAAAAGACAAGGAGTTTAAGCCGTTAAAAATGTCACAAGGCTACACGGAGTGCTCGTATCCATCGAACCATGGTAAGAACATACACCCACCCTCCCCTCCCCTCCCCTCCAGAAAAGCTTACCTTAGTCACACTGACATTCACAGCGTTTCTGCAGATGGAACTCAAAGTGTTTAGGGGATTTCAGGAAATGACAAAATAGCTAACACTTTGTAGAGACTCTATAGAGGCAACCGATGAGTAGGCATGTGCATCAGGAGGCTAGAGAAAGGTACATTTTCAGAGGCTTGGAGGATAGATGGATCTATAGGAATGTCTATATAATGCAACGCAGTGATATGCAGCTGAGAAGTCAAAAATACACTGCAAAGCCGATGTCTACTCATGTCCATGATCCTCCTCTAACTATTATCTCTAGTTGTTGTGATGAATTTACTCTCAACTGGCAGAGGACAAAATGATGTTGGTCTTTTTTTGTGGAGTGGTTTTTCAAACAATTTCTTCCATAGTTGGATTAAGGTTGGGCGGGACTAAATTTGGCCTTTCTGACATCAGATTGGATTATCTGTTTATGCCACCTACCACCATTCCACTAGATAATTTCACTAGTTCATCTAACCTGCTTTTCCCAGCACACAGTGCCTCCCTAAAACACAGCAACACCTGTGTTAATCAATGGAAACCTGTCGGTCATACTGGCCACATGTCACCACATTAGTAAAGCATGAAAAAACGGTTATATTAATAAAAAAGACCATCATGATCTTGATGAATGCACAGTTCTCGTGCATTTTAGATCTAATTTTTTGTCTGTTACAACATCGGCACCACTACTGACAGGGGGGTTGTTTACATTGCCATTTTGATGCCACTGCCAAACCATCTGCAACCTGACACATCCTTGCAGTTCTGTGTGGGCTGCAGGTTGCAACTTTTACAGCATTTAACTACGATTTAACTGCATTAATATATGGATATAATATACATTATTCAGTAGACAGGGGCTTGAGGTGACTTGTCTGTGTGACTTTATTTAGATGGTCTAAATGACAACTTAAGCACACATAGAAGATGACGAGTCTGGTGTGCTCTGCCCGTGTCTGCACAGGTTTCCTCTGGGTACCCCAGTAAACTGTCGGTTCTCCATTGCTCCTGGGTGCGACTGTGTGAGTGAATGGTTGTGTGTGATACCCTGATGGACTAGCGCCCTGTGATTCTGGGTAGGCTCTGTACCCGCTGCGACCCTGGCCAGCAAAAAGTGGATTGGAAGATGGATATATGTACAATGCATACAAGAGGACAAGGAGACAGATGTATTATTACTATAATACTATAATAATTCATAGATAATGTGCCATTAGATGTAGCTAAACCTTTGTTGAAGCTTTCAGCTTTCCTGCTGTAGAAAGGTTGCTGAGATGTAGGTAACACTCAGTTGATCATCTGATATATAGGCATTAGAAGCTGAAGCTTGTGGAGCAGCTCTGTGACAATGTACTGTCAAATATGGATCATCCAAGCAAAGCGTGACATGACATTCCATAAAGAAAATGCTTCCCAAAAAAAAAAAAGGAATCCACTTCAAAGGGCATGTGTATTAAGCCAACTGACTATTTTTCAATCTTTCAAAAATGAAGAAAGAACAGAGGGTGTGCATCCTTCCAGAATCGTCCTAGTCCCTCCCAAGAGGACAACCTGTACCTATTGATTGAGGAGCTCTAAAAGTGGAATGTGGACTGTGCAGATTCCTCAGAGTTCTGACCCCTTTTTATAGGCTTTAGACCTCACACGACTGCCCTCTGGCTCTCTACGTACTCACAACGCAGCCCAACTGCAAGCTTACACACCTCATCGGCGGCTGCAGCGCGTAAAAGCATCCAGCCATGACTGTTACGTTCACATTAGCACTCCCTTCTCCAGTCCACCTGCTGATTATGCCGCTCTGCTATAATATGTGGAGCTGTGGTCTCTAGTGACAAGACGTATCCCACATATGCTATAGGAGATGCAGAAATAGGCATCACTGTATGTGGTCTCAAAATGTGTGTGTTTGGCTGTGTGAGTGTGTGTCTCAGAGGAGGGTTGTGCTCTGATCCACTTGGCATGGCACAGAAACTACTGTTCATTTCTGGTGGCTGCTCATTTCTCTCTCTCTCCACACACACACACACACACACACACACACACACACACATAGAACTCATGGGCGGGGAGAGTGCTACAACAATCACCTCATCGCCTGCAAGAACTCTCCGGATCCCTCCCCTTTAAGCTGCCAAAAGTTAAATCTATATTTAATGGGCTTCGAGTTAGGGACAACAAAAAGTTTTACCAACTCTCTGCTGGCTCTACTGTGCATTGTTTTTTTTTCCTTTCTGCTTTTTCTGCTCCGCGCTCTGTTTTCTCCCTTTGCTTTCTTTCATTTGCTTCTCTCACGCTCTTTTCATCTCCATCTGTTCCAGGATGCTCACACTCCGCACCTACCCCCAGTGTCTTGTCATTTTTTTTTCTTTCATTTCTCTCTTTCTCTTTCTCTCTCTTTCTCTCAGTCTCTCTTTTTTTATGCAGCGGGGCTGGAAATGTTTGAACTCGACGGCTGCTTAAGATGTCACAGAAACGGAATATGAATGCCTCCCCGTACCCCCCATCTGTCTTAATGCACACCCTGCTTATGGCTGCTCCCATACATAAATAATATAACAATACAAAAGGAGAGGAGTGTGGAGGAGGCCGTCTGCGGAGCCACATGAAAGGCACCGGGAGGCTCTCGCGGGGAGCGTGGCGCGACTCGCTATAAACTTCCACCAAATACCGTGCCAGATTACTCCGATAAAGCACAGTGACTCCCTCCCCGCCTCCTCCACCCCAACCTCATCCATAATGATAACACAAATTTCCGCTTATTACCCATATCTGTGTGTTAGCCTCAAATTCTGGCCACTAGCGGCCAGACAGCGGCGGCAAGGATAAAGCCTAACTCTGACACACGCTCCCCCTGGGCCAGCCGCTGTGTGATACAGCCGTGTTGTGGCACAAACAGATGGCTTGGCTTACTCATTTGCTGCGAGCTGTGCCTGGTATAGCCAATATCACTCCCCCGCCTACCCCCCATACGCCTCTACGACCGCAGGGGACATGGTCAGTATCTGACCTCTGACTGGAAAACACACCTCGCTAAATAGATTTGTTGTCGGTCCACTCATCACAGTCAAGTGGACCCAAATACTGTCCTGGCTCATATTAAAATGGCATCATAGCATATTTCATTTACATTCTTACAAGTAAAGGTGCTGAAAAGGGTTATTTCCAGCAATGCCATAAAAGAGTCACTTTAGACTCCCTAAAGACTCTTTGAGTGGATGATTCTTTAGGGAATCGTTTATGTGAATGAGTGTGAAGACCCTATTCAGTTTGAAGAACCTTCACATGAAACATAATATATACCGTACTTTTCAGAAAATTCAAAAGTACATCATTTAAAACCATTTATCTCTTCAAAATGAGACAGATAAACATAGACACAATCAAAAGTAACAACGAATTCTCAAAGAAGGAAAGTAGCTGAGATCTTGTGAGCTAGTGTAAAGAATAAAGCTTGGTTCCAGATTTCTCCTGGATGCCCCCCAGCCAGCACATGGATTTGTTTGCTTTCATCACAAGCTCACCTGATTTAACATCATTAAGCATTGATTTTCTAAACCAATATTTGGATAATAACTGTAAATAATACTAGACTCCCATGAGAACTTTGGAAGTTTAATAAACTCAGTGACAAATCATTACTTTTTATATTATGCATATTGTTTGTATTTATTTCAATATTACACATTTACTGAGCAAATAAGCACTTACTGCCCAGATAAGAAGCTTTGTAATTCTAATTGTCACATTAGTGAGAACCTTCTTCACTGTACTGTATGTTTTTTTCCCAAACAGGACCATTTAGGAACCTTTACAAGAGGGTATAGAACACACTAATTGTCAATATGCTGAAATAAATGCAGAGTGTGCATTTAGGCCGAGACAGCTTCTACCTCCAAGCAATTAGGCTGCTGAACTGCCGGTATTAGTCCAGTCTGTCACAGAGCTATCTCACTGGTATCATCATACAAGATATCTCATTACACCACCATCCCATACATACACACACACACACACACACACACACACACACACACTCTGCACCCTGCACCTACTTACTGAAACTGTGACCTCTGCTCAGTCACACTGCACCTATCAAAGACTTGTCCCTACTCACACTACACTTGAATTCTATCTGTTCAGTGTCTTTATGTAAACTGTAATGTGACTTTTCCTAGATTATATATTAACCTGTACATTTTAAACAGTGTAATAATGCATGGATAGAGTATATACAGTGCATTTCTTTTTATATATATATATATATATATATTTGTGCATATATCTACTACTGTGGGGAACTATGCACCTAAGGTTTTTACTCACCTTTACACCATTTGATTTGATATGCAAGTGGATAACAGTAGCTGGAGACTATTATTGTTCCACTATGCCAGCGGTTTTCAAACTGTGTTGCGTGAAGTGGTACAGCGGATGACCTCGGAAAATTATCTGTGAGCATTAAAAAAGAGGAACATAGGCCAACTGTGTATACAATAAGTATGTGTGTGGCTTATGTGTCTCGGTGAGATGAAATATGGGTGGTCTTTTGGAGGTTGGATCATAGTGGTACAGTGCCTAAAATGTCTAAGACACCCCAGCACTATGCAGGTTCTAACAGAGGTTAATGGGTTCTGTTATTTAAGTCTTCTTAGGATCCCTTTCTCTAAGCAAAGTTTTTTAGACTTGTAACAGTAGTGGAACCCCTTCTGGTGCTATATAGAACAAACTGTACAAGGTTCCTGGACATGAAGAACTATTTAACTACACAAATGTCCATTTAAGCATTGAAATGATTCTTTGGATTCTACATAGAACAATTGTCTTCACTAAAGAACCTCTAACAAACACCCCCCTCTCCTTTTTTGTGGAGTTTTACAAATAAACAACTCAGTCCACTAACCTATGCGATCAATAAGTACCAGATATCCCACAATAACTACTGAACCCTCACACTGCTACGCTGCTCTGATCGTGAGAGCCTGCCTTTTTGTTTTCAAGCTGCATTCTGGGATATGTTCCGAATTTTTTTGATGAATACAGGTGCTAATCCCTTAAACCGATGCTTGTTAGGATGGAATAGCGTGACGCTTGCATTTCTAATTTGAAGTGTAGCCACAGCCTTTGATAGTGTCAGTTGTTGCAGACAGTGAAATTCACACGAAGCATTGCGCTGACTTGCTATTTATCATCTCTCTCCCTCCCTCCCTCTCTCCCTCCCTTCTTTTCACAGTGTTTTTATGAAGTCTGCATATGTATTAAGAGGGATTTTGTTGTCCCCAGACACCAATTTGCATAAAGTGCAAGCCATCATTGGTTCAAGAGAAGCAAATTACTTCCCTGACAAGATCACCCCTCCCCCTTTTTTTATTTATTAATTTTTAACACAGCACAGGCTGGGGTTGTTAAGAGCACTTAGCCAGATATGCAAAATATCACATTTCCCTAACCAGCGTGATCAATGAGGAGAGGACGGAGAGAGGGGAGAGAGAGGGTGAAAGAGAAAGGGAGAGAAAGAAATTATTGAATTAAGTGCTAGGCCAATCATTTAACAATTCCCTGAGCTGCGGTGTGTGAGAAGGCTCTTTCTTAAGCCTGTGCTTGAGAAACCTGGAGTAATCATGTAAAGCAGTGTAGCCTCGCACGCCGCCGTCCACTGAGTCACTGTAAAGCCACCTCCCTACAGGCGGAGAATTAGCAGGAAGATGCACGGTACTCCCCACTGAATTCCCACATATACTGTGCTTAAACACTGATCACACATCACCACGCAGTATGCATCAGCATACACTGAACGGTGGCTTAGGAACACTGATTCAGGACAGTAATCCGATTCACTCATCTCTTCATCTGGGCTTTTGTTACAGGTCGTCCCCAGCATCCGGGGCTGTCACATTCAGCATTACCAGACTGCACGGTAGGGTGTTTAAAAGAGAAAGTTCCACAAGTTTCATGCCTGATTCAATGCCACTGAAAAGCCACTTTTGGTTCCCTAAATAAACTCTAGCTTCAGTGGTTTCAGCTGAGCTTTTAGGAGTGGTTCTTCAATGGAATCTTTTAGAAGAATGGGGTTTTTGAAGAATCCTCCACTGAAAAATTCTTTAGAGCGTAGGTTCTCAAACCAGTCCTCAGAGCCCCAGTTCACACTCCTGCTCATGTGTTGGGAAACAAGTTAAAAGTAAAGCTGTGGACCGTCTGTAGAGGACCTGAGCATGCTTTTTGAGAACCTCGGCTTTGGGCAACCAAAAAATAGTTGGCATCACACCAAAGATCCCTTTTTGGCGCATGGACTTCACAAGCTAAAGCAGCATTTATTTAGTAACACGTAACTTGTACAGTATTTTTGTTAGCTGTATTATACTGGTTGGGAAGGAGTGCTCTCTTAGACGGCATAGAGCTATGCCAGTCAATCAAGAGCGATGCTAAGGTCATGCAGGCAGAACTGACAAGTTAAAGTTAGCTCTCTTCTCCAAGAATGCTGAGCTGTCCTATATTGTGTGGGCAGATGTCTGCAAATATATGGCAGGTGGCTTCATATGAATGCAAGTTCATTCTCCAATGTTGGTAGCTCTTGTTAGCAGTTTTATGACACATATCGAAATATTAGCTCTTGTACATTACAGGCGCTAGCAAACAACAACAACAACATACGCTAGAGGAACAGAGGGTTTTACCTATTTTCACAGTTTTCCACACAGTGAAGAAAACTCTATGACCAAGCAATGTTCAAGAAACCAAATACATCTCCTATTGTCGATTCTTTAGGATAGCTCTGCAGATTCTTGGTGTGCTCTCAAGCATCTTCATGAGGAGCCACTAACAGGCTTAACGAAGTTCCACATATGCAGAGTCCTTGATAGCAGTTGAAACTAATAACCTGTTGCTGGGGTGTTTTACTGACTTTCTGTTGGTTTCCTAACTTTACTTTAGAACCATAAATCCAGCATTTTACACATGAGCTTTTAGATCAAATATTTTTTTTTTATCTAAACGGAAAAATCCGATGTTTCCAATATTTTGACTTGTGCAATATTTCAACACATGTTTTTCAAATGCACTGCATGTGCTAAGACTGTACTTTTCAGCATATGCAGGCCTATGCTGTCACTACACTGTAGCAAAACTACTGAGTGCCACTTTGCACCTGAACTTGAAATGGAGTTGCTCACCAAAGAGCTGTCTGCAAGTCTACAAGTAATTAAAACTGAGAGGCCTTTCCACCATCATACTAAAATAAAGCGGCACAATCCAGCAGGCTGTGACCCTGCCTGTAACACCCCAGACTTGCAAAAGAGTGAAAAATAACTTGAGGAGAGCATTCATCTTACCACATTAGCTTCTGATGAAGCTGTTGATAGACCTGAAATGAAAATGTCCTTTTTTCCCCCCGTCTCGTCTGACAAAGAGCGTGATGTAATGTTATTTGATATTAATGCAATTCACTAAGTAAGATCCAGGGTCCATTGTAGTTCAAATGTTATTCTTCTTCTTTGTCATGTCTGTGAACAATACTTGGTCATTGTGGTTAACTCTAATAAGATTAAAGTACTTTGACGGAAGACGGTGTAATTCATTTCTTCATTAGGAGGCGGAGAGCTCACGCGGCCGCATGCTAATTCAATCAGCACACTTTGGGGGGAAAAGCAGACAGCTCTGGAAAATGGAAAACGAATGTCTTCGTGCATAGAGATGATGTATGCTCTATCAGCATCTGCTGGTTAACAGCCATAAACAACAGAGGCTGCAGTACAAAGTGTCCAAAAGTGCCTCTTTGTTTGACTCCTGTGTGCCATGTTGGCCGGCTTTACGTACACTGTAAGGTGAAATACGAGTTAAGGCTATTCCTGTTTCCATCATATTTTTCTGAACACTCCAGATCATTGAAGATTATATGGCATTACATCCACACGTTTGATTTGATCGCCAGCAAAAACACTGTGGCAGTCTGCTTCTAATAATAATTAGTGTTCCCATACGATGGCAACTGATGCTGCTTTCATCTTTATGGCCACAGGACCAAAGAACTGGGATGGAGGTTTAAGACCGCTTCACATGTTTTCCTATTATGTTACACTCCAGCACCACACCAGGCTTTGTGTAACGTGCCCAGTCTAGACTATTAAAACTAAGCTCCCCATCACAGAGCATTTTGCCGCAGACACCCAGAAATAAGCTCCTTAAATAAGCACATGAACTTTGCCTTGTCATTTCTGACACTGATGCCTAGTTTTCAGAGGCCAGGGAGGGAGAGAAAAAGCCAATGGAAAGTCAACGTTTGCATTCAATCTTCCATGAGCGCATGGCAGTCCCCGCCAACCACCTTAAACGGCTAATGTTCATGTGTACAGTAACACTTCTGAGAACAGATCACTCTGAAGCTCTTGGCAGTGTTATCTTGTAACCGCTGTGAAGTTTAGAACATGATACCATGCCATGTGACGAGACATGTCAAAATAAAAGAAGTCTGCAAGAACACACAGCAATGTGCCCGTCGCTCGGCTCCAGTTATTGTTGCCAGCGGTATAGATGAGTATCAAAAGCTTGGTGAGAAAGTGAGAGTTTGAATATGTTGAAACAGTGAAACTGCACACAAAAAAAGACCATTATCAAACCCAGTATCATTAATAATGAAGTGACTTCTGAATGTCCCAAGAACAATGGCATTGTGTTTGGAAGAGAAGACAAATTTCTTTATTCTTTCTGTGAAACTCTTCTATCTATTAATTACATTCATATCTTCATTCATTATTTTATTGTATTTCTCCAGCTTTTTTTTTCCTCTCCATTTTTTTTTACAGCTAATGTGATTTTTAATCAGAGACTGCAGCTCTGCAATCTAATCCTGAATATTATTAAAGCTTTTTATAATTGTGAACAAAAACTCTTTTTGATCTGACGTGAACTGATTGCCAAAAATATGTTGTAAAACAAGGACGATAACAATCAAGGCCAAGCTATTCTTGTACAGAAGTTCTGAAGCTAGCTATCTTCCTACAACTTTGTCAAGCAAAACCATTAGCTACAATGCACAGAACATAGCTCTGAGGCAGACGGAACCAGACTTTTTTTTTTCGCTCCTTAAAAATGAGAGCGTAATAAATTGTACAAATAAAATCATAAAACAATTAGCAGCCTTAATAGCGCTTGCAACAGTGCAAGATATGGTTTGTGTGATGATTCTAAAGGCTTTTCACTGTCACGTTTGGAGAAGGCGTCCAGTGCTGAATACCTCTTAAAGTTCTCCACTTTAATGTAGCAGATCCCGGAAACCTCTGTACCGAAAAAAAAACCCAAAAAAAAAAACACAGAGCTGAAGGAAGAGGGACCAATCCGGAGACTTTCGCTCTCCGTCAGTGTCTGCTTTTTCCCAGGATTCACTAATGACAGTGGCTCCAGTGAGTCATCTCTGGGAATGATGATCAAAGCCAAATTAAGTCTGACTTTTATGCAAAATGTAATATGTAAGCCTCCAGCAATGTCTTCCCTATTGATTTTTTTCTCTCTCTCTCTCTCTCGCACTCTCTATTTCTCTCCATTTTTATCCTACTATAACACACAGTGTGAAATTTAAAGAAAGAGGTTTTTAGCCACGAAAAAAAACAACGACGGCAGCATCCAGAGTTCTGCCTGTTTGCATTTAGAATCAATTTCAAATATAAGTGGTTATGTTACTAAAATAAATGGTGCCTTTACTATTCTGTAGATCTGACATAGGCAGGAGAGACAGTAATATGTGTCGTGGAACTGCTCACAAATGGCATTCCTACAGAACTAAATCTCACAGTAGTCACAAGAAAGACATAGTAGATCTCTTCATTTTCAGGCCGGGCTAGTGCTAAAGCAATGCTAAGGCAATGCTTAATGAAATTACACTATTTGCCCAAAGAGACAGAGAAGTGCCGCCATCACTGCTTTTACTCAGGACATGTTCTGTTTTTTCAGTGAAATTGAATTAAATTTGTTTGAATTGTTCTGAGTAAACGATTGTATAAAAGAGTACACATTTAATAAAAAGAGCAGATCTTGGAAAAGTCATAAGACAAAGTGAAGTTATGGGGGAAAAATACACACACACACACACACACATACATACATACACATTACGCTTTAGTCCTGCTACTGTGTTTTGCTGGACTCAGTGAAGTGAAGGGTAATTCAGTATCTTGAAGGCTTCTGTACAGTACGTATTGTAAGGCTGACTTCACCACACTCACCTGGAGTCTAAACAAAGCTCCAACACCTGCACATTCAACCTGTGCATCTGTCCTCTGTTCTCAGGGTGAATACTAAAACTCCCTGGATAGTCAGTGTAGATACATCACGCAGAATGCTGAAACATTCCAACTGCTATACACTACTATGGTAGGTAGCAGCGATATCTCTGATAGTGCTGAGGCTTTGTGTGTGTATGTGTGTGTCTGTATGTTTCTTCAGTCCTCCTGTGCTCTTTTGACAGACTGCCTGCAAAATCACTGCCTGCACCCGTACATATCTGGCATAAAAATCCTTTTCCGTCCTCAAAAGCACTACCATTTTCAAAGAAGCCAGGCTCTGCGGATAGATGACGGTGGCAAACCTTTAATTTCCCTTGACGAGCTGTCGACAGCCTCCTTATGGAGGACAGGTGACTTTTCTGAAGGTTATTTGCGTAATTGTTTATTTATCTCTTCCTTTTCGCATGCAGACCCCCCCCCCCCCTCAATCTCTCCATCTTTTTCTCTCCTCTCTCTTTACCCCTTTGTTAGAAGGTCTTTCCATCTAGCCTTGTCTTTTAATGAACCTGTTTCTTCATTAGGTACCAACCACAACACTGTAATTTCCAAGTATTTTGTGCAATTTTGCAATTTTTTTATATCCTGCTGCATCAACAAAAATGCAACATAGCTCGTTTTTTATACGTACGTTGTACACTGGCATTAAAAGGAGGTGAGTCTCAGACTTTCGGAACAGCATCAGAAATAGTATCGCCTTCCTACGGGCCCTTTGTTCAGCCAACCAGCCAACTAGCGATAAATCTGCGGCACTACAACGCTTCAACCAGTTCCATGTCAGAGATTACAAGGACCTGTAATGTTGGTGGACATATTGCTGTTTGGTGGATGGAAAGACACCCCCGGTGTGTGCGTGAAAAAGGGATGTAATACGACAAATCATGTTTGTCAGAAATGATGCTGACAGCTTCAGATGCCGAGTACGTCTGAGCCAACGGAGGAGCCACTTTGTGGCGCGGCATTTCGTAGCCACATGCATAATGCGTGTTTAATGTGATTTGCCCAGGTTTATCTGGGCTGGGCTGTGCCTGATTATGGCCTATGCGCCGCTGCATAAAGTTAAAGATGCCTCTTTATTACTGACCATTCTTACAGCCCTGTTTCATAAGCCCCTCTTTGCATCTCCACCAACCGCCTTAAGTACTTTGAAGAGCCTGAGAGCACACTTCACAAATTTCCACTTAGGGAGCATATCAAGTGTCAAAAAAAATCAAGTTTCCCATTCCATAGTCTGTTTTTTTTTTTCTTCCCCTCTTTCCTTTTTTTCCCTCCCCGGAAAAGCCTTCCAACTTTGCACTGGGTTCTGCTAATACACTTTTAAAGCGTGTTCCCCTTAAGACTAATCATATGAACTTCCGCAAATCAGCACTCCACTCCTCGCAAAAGTTTAGAGGCTATGCTCGTCCAGCCTTTTTCTAGGTTAGAAGAAGCGAGGCAAGGAGGAATGCGAGGTAAAGTAGCGAGGATCTCTGTTTCAATTCAAACCACTCGACCTCTCCGTTTGGAAAAAAATATTGTGGGTATCAGCAGAATCCTGACACAGACCTGTGTGCACACAATAGTGCATGTGTGCGTATGTGTTATCATCTAAAGAAGTTTCGCTGCTGAGCTGTTCATTTATGTAGAAGTTTCTGTCTCCTCGGAGCACCACCGGGTCTCTCCGCTGGCCCCCCTCTCCCTCTCGCTCCTTCTCCCCATTCTCCCTTTCCTCCACTTTTTAATTCCCCCTTTTTTCTTCAACTTCGCCTTCCCCTTTCACTCGCACATGCAGGAGCATCATCTTGCACACACAGCGCGCCGAGTGTGATGGGGGACTCAAGTAATACAGGCATCTGCTCAGGGTTTTTTGTGTTCAAAAGATTCAATTAAAAAATAATTACCAAAAGATTAGTAGTAGTCGAACATGACTGTACTGTTTGAATTGATGTTTCCTTTTCATCTGGTTTAATAATAGAATGCTTTCTTAATTAAGAAAAAAAAGGGGAGGACTGCCTCGGTACACCCTGAATAAAAGTTTGTTTGATGTGCTCAAAAATTAAATATTTTTTTGATCTAACAAATTAATTTTTTTCCCTCCCCTCTCCCTTTTTTTCCAGCAGGAGATAAAGACAATTTAATTTAGATACCAGTGGCTAGAACAAACCATTCCCTGAGCTTTGGTCAACGAACAAGCTATAAAACCAAAACCCAGAACAATTAATTGCCATGGTGTTCATCTACAGTGTGGGGTGAGCTACGCAGGAACGTGATAGCGCATATATGGGCCGTAATGATATCGGGCCGAAAGCAAGAAAGAGAGAGAGAGAATCCGGTGGAATTTTCTCCTTAAATTACCTTCTCTGTGGTGGCCCTCTCTCTCCGTGCGGCTAATGCACAGCTTACAAATCCTGCGCGTGTATGCAAACACAGCAGGAATCTCCCGCACCGCCGTAATTACGCTGCCATTTTAATCTCTGCCAGCCTTATGTAAGATTACACACACTGGAACTCGAACCGGTCGCTCAGAATGACCACGTTCAGGCAGGCCGACTGGGGCTGTCTCTGAGGCTTTGTTATTTCCATGCTCCACAGCACAGCCTAGCATGGACCGCTAGCCCCTCTCTTACTCTCTCTCTCTCTCTGTCTGTGTCTTTCTGTATTGCTCGGTCGCTGCCCCCCCCATCCCTTTAATCCACACTGTAGCCAGGCCTGTCAGAATCCCCCACTACCTGTCACACTGCTGACCACTTCATCTGCTCTCACACAGCCACACAGGCCTGCTGCTGTTTGACCAGACTTTGACCTCGGCCTCGTCCAGGTGGGACTCCTCAGAGACAGTGTAAGAGTGAGACATAAAGGGAGAGAGACAGAGAGAGAGAGAGAGAGAGAGAGAGAGAGAGAGAGAGAGAGAGAAAGAAAAAGAGAGATACAACTGTACCATGAGTGCGACCTGTGCTCGCCTTATTCCCCTTATTTGTTCGGCATATGGCTGAATAATAAATGAACTCTGTCACAGGTTTTAAACATGTGTGCCACTTGAACACTGTGTGTATGCTGGGTAATGTACACAAAGGGGCCTTTCTAAAGTGGAGGGTGGGGGGAGGGGTAGATTTCTTTCTGAAAAGAGGAGTGAAATGATTGCAGGAGTTTTCAGGTTTTTACTACTTTAGGGACGGTCACTGTTTATAGTTTGTTCCGATTGTCTTAATTGCTTCCAGGCTTCCAGACAGGAATTGTAATCGTCACAGACACACACAAACTTGCATCTCCAAAAAGACAACTTTACAGGAGAAGGAAAAATCCATCTTTACTTTCAATGGAAGACAATGTAAAAGATTTTACATTAGAAGGCATTTAGGAGCATTTCTATTGGCCCATTCACCTTTTATATTTTATATAAAGGACAGCTGTCCATTTCAAATTATGTCAAAAAGTGCAAAAGAACAAAAAGCTTTGTGTGAAAGTATCAACACATGGAATATTTGCCTTTGCCTGATTAAGACTTACCATTTACTTCCTGAGTCTCACGTCCAGCCAGTTACTCCTGCCCCAGCTACCTGAGTAAAAACAATAAAAACAATAAAAACACACTTATTAGAGTAAAATCATTCAGATAAGTAGACCTCCATATATATATAAAGGCAAGTAGGACTCACAAGTATCCTCTTGAACCCTAATTTCAGTGCATAATCACAGTTACTACTATGCTAATAACTTAACAAGCAACATACAAAGAATTACACTTGGCTTTGGTGATCAGCCTCATAAGAGCACTTTAAGAATCAAGTTGACCCACACTATTATTTATCACCCTTATCTAATTATTAAAGTAAAAACAGGATGACTTCTTCGGATGTTAATTATGACTGACAAATTAAATCTGAAGAACAAAAAAAAAAAAAAAGGTTTTTTGATTGAATAAAAATGTTCTTTATCTCTGAACTATGTGCCTTTGTCTGGTTTGACTGTCCCTGAATGTTCAAGAAATGAGTGTTGGCGGAAAGGGAAGAAAAGATATTAATTAAGAGTAAATTCTGCATTGACTCAGACTTGTACATAAGACAAAAGGTTAAGTAAATGCCAGGGCTGCTATGTCACTTCAAACAATGAGTATTAGCTTTGGAATCATTAATGTCTGCTGAGAAAACACAGTCAAATTGGAGTCTTGATTGCCAGAAAATGTGAGGCCAGGGCTGTTTCATTTCAATCTATAGCTAAATTAGCCTCCGACGGCGGGTTGAAAACACACAATTAACTGAGCTAGGTGGGGCGTAGGGGAACAGGACCTCTAATGTGCTGCTAGATTGAGATTGAGCTGAACTCCCGAAACAGAATCGTCTCATTGGCCTAACAAATCAAAGCTGAGTGTCCCTGGCTCTTGGTTCCAGTGCTACCTGACTACACACACACTCCTGCCGGACACACGCTCAGGACGCACGCAGTCAGTGCGTTAGACGGCACATCATAGATTTTGCACGGACATCTTTTCAGGAACTCAATATTGCATTTCCTTTTCCATCATAATGCTCGCCCATCAGCTGAATGATTCCAGCAATTAGCATTCTGCAAAACAATGTGGGCATTATCTCTGCAGCTCTGACAAAGGGGATGCACATAAGCACACAAATAAGGAAATATATAAATAAATGAAGTAGGCACTGGAAACGTAGGCCTCTCTTTGTAGTGGGAGAAATTGCAGAAGCGTTTGAGCAGCGGCGAGGTAGCGTTTCAGAGCATATGGCGTTTTAATTCCTGTTTGTCTCGACTGGGTAACTCCGGCCCGCTGAATCCCCAGCTCCATCCAGGGAAATATCTGAAGAAGTGAAATACTTAAGAACAAAGGACTTCAATTTCCTCTGTAATGGGATTTTTATTCCCCATATTTTCCACAGAATTATGAAACTGAGAATTCCTGATTCACTGATTTATTTCCCTTAGCCATCTTCCTCCCGCTCTCCCTCTCGCTTCTCCGTCTCTGTTGCATTCGAAGAATTAACAGACAATCTCAAAAAACATCTCCTTCACCTCCGAGCAAGTCCATCAATAAAGCACACAAATAACCCAACATTTCACTTCTGACACCCAACACGAGAGGGATCCTGAGTGCGGGCGGGATGTTCATTTTTAATCACGAGTCGGCTTTGTGCCTGTTGACAGCTAGTGAAGTATGACTAATAAGTCCGGTGTTGCTGCTTTCCCGCTGAGGTGGAATGGTCTCGGCAGACGCACAGCCCTGTACATCATAATAAAATTCATTGCAGGGTGGCTAATAATCTCACTGTTTTTCACTTTGGTGGCAATCATGGCTACTGCAACGAGCCATGATTCACCAATTAATAGGCCATATTTCTGCAGCCCGCTACTCTAAATGGACAGTGTCAACAGACCTAGTGAAGGCTGCAGTGAATTGATTGCACCAAGTTGTGCTGAGCGGTTCTCTCGCTGTGTAATAACAGCGTGATATAAAGGCTCTAGCTCCCAATTACATTGTTATTACAGGGTAAAAGCAGCTTATGCTGTTCTACCCTGGCACTCGTACGTCCATTATCATGTTCATTGACTAACTCTTTAAAATACACCATATGTCCAGATGTTTGCGGACACCCCTTATTATTTACTGTCAAGAGAATAGGACTCTCTGGAGCAGGTAAACATGAACCTAATGCCAGTCGTGGGCTAGAGGGGTATTAAGGGTATAAAGCCCACCAGTATTGAGCTGTAGAGCAGTGGAACTGTGTTCTCTGGAATGATGGTGCTCCTTCCAACACTTTAAGGATGAGTTGAAGAGTTGGGGATGAGGTGGGGTGGTGATCATCCTACATCCTGACCTTATTAATACTCATATCACTGAATGCAATTACATTTTCATCGCAATGCTGTAAAATCTAGTAGAAAGACAGTTATTCCAACACAAGTATGTTTTTTGTATCTTTGATTTAGGAAGAAACAATGAGGGAGCAGATGTTATTCTATATGTTAGAAAATATGGATTTTATATGTTAGACTTTTTTTTGGCTAATTTGACACCATTTTCTGTCCAATTTGGAGGGCACATTCGGCAATCCCTGTTTATGTGAACTCTCCCTATAACCAGCAATGTCCCCAACACCAGAAAGATGTAGACTAGCACCTAGTCAGTCTCTTTTCGTACTGCCACTGATGCAGCATCGCTAGGCAGCCACTGCACTCGCTGGATCCTCAGCTCTAATACAACAGCTAAGAGATACCTGTGCTTACCAACCTCACACTAGGAGAGATGTTGAGAGGAAGTGCCATCAATCCACCCCTTGAGGGAGCAAGGGCAATTGTGCTCTCTTGGACTCCGGCTGCTGATGGCAAGCAGCATGACCCTACATTATACATTTTTCCTTCTATATATAGAAAAGGAGACGCTTTGTCATATTTGTCATTCTTTGATATATACATAGGAAGAATAAAAAAATGCAACATAATATCATTAATTGAAATTACTTGTTTTGAAGCCATTATAATGTTAAAATTTCTTTAGCATAGTCAAAAAACAGCAATAACAACTAAGGCTTTTTACATGACATCAGTCTATAGGTGTATGTGCATTTAGTGAACATATAGTTACAAATAGGCTTCTACTGTACATCCATGCTCAAAAGTAGTTTGGCTGTATTTGATTGTATCAGGCAGTTCATCGCAACATTAGATAACGAAATGAATGCCACTGACAGAAAGTGGCAATCTGTTTATTTGGACATAGACTTAAGCAGCACCCACAAAGTGATGGAGCACATTGAAGAGGGTGGTCGAAAGAGATGAGCGAGCAGTGTGTCCTCGTTACTGAGAGCAGTGTCCCCCCGCTGCTTTCAGCTGCTGCACGGCCCCTATAGACAAACACACCCCGAAACTGACACCCCCCTCCTTTACACAATGACACACAATAGGATACG
This sequence comes from Salminus brasiliensis, assembly GCF_030463535.1. NCBI lineage: Eukaryota > Metazoa > Chordata > Actinopteri > Characiformes > Bryconidae > Salminus > Salminus brasiliensis. Next base: position 34,367,604 of record NC_132881.1, on the reverse strand, counting down.
ACACCAACCCTCTGCTACAGTTTAGAGACTGCAGAGAGAGAGAGAGAGAGAGAGAGAGGGAGAGGGAGCGAGAGAGCACATGCTGGCAGTGCAAATCCAGCTTCATTATGAGTAAACAGTGTAGCTCTGCTGAAGAACCCAATGTACTGGTGCAGGGTGTAACTCTGCTGGCTACCTATAGGGAAAAGCCACTACTGTTCAACTGTTTAGAAAAACAAACAAAAGAACGACTATTGTTTATTCTGCCCGCACTCGCATTACATCACGGCTTCAATTACAGTATTTTGGCTATTACTGCCAGCATTGTCTGCCTCTAATGTGACAGCTGTTCTCAGTTTTGCTTTAAATGCCTGTAGGTTAAGTACTGTGTTTTGGATAATGGGAACAATACGAAAATGGAAACCCCTTGGGGTTCTCCGCGCTGCTGGGCATTCTCAGAGGCTGCCTGGAAATAATGCGTGCAGGAACGAAAAACTACAAAAAGCACGGAAATAAAAATAAATAAAAAAAATAAATTATAAAAAAAAGGAGAAAGAAATATTGGACAGAGAGGAGTTGACCCCTGATCTCCTCGGAACACATGCGTCTCTGATCTGCCTAGAATTTGAAGAAAAAACAAGGTCCTGAACCCTAATCCTTAGACACATAACAAAGCACACTTTGCAGCTGCCATGCACAACTATCAGCTCAGAGGCCCGACAGAGTCCCAAGACAATGCCTCCTCTATCAGCCCCAGGACAAATATCTAGACAGCAATATTTTCTGCTTCAATGCTCACACTGCACGCAACTCCTGAGCATGTGTGTGTGTGTGCATGTGTGTGTGTGTGTGTGTGTGTGTGTGTGAGAGAGAGAGAGAGAGAGAGAGAGAGAAAGAGAGAGAGAAATGAGAGATGAGAGTGTTTGCTGAGTGACTATTTTAATTTAGTACCTGATGTAAATCTAAATGAAGTGACATCAGGGCATGAGATGGACACGACCCAATCACCAGCCCTATCTTCCATATTGCATGCCCTCAGAGTGAGTAACCTTAGCAACACCACAGCCAGCACGGATTTTAAATCCACAATTTTGTGCTCTTTATAATATAAGGAGCGGTGAACATTCAGCAGCTGTCAGGTCCTGTAGTATGAAAGCTATTCAGTCAGAGTTTACAGATATTGAGTATTTATGTTAATTCAGTTGTTAATAGTTCACTCCTAGAGGACAATGTCAACCACAAAGCTGACTAATTTCACTTGTGCATGGACAAAAACACTTACCAAAACAGTTATCAAAAATCCCACCCACTATGATATGTTTAGGCCCACTAAAGGATGCATTTTGTTATAATATACAAAAATGTAGCAGGAAATCTGCATTAATGTATTTAACATTAGGGTGCTTAAGTTTGCGTTCTCTTTAAAGGAATTCTCCAGTAGTTTTTAGCATAATTTTTGCTGCATTTGCAACATATCGTCATTGTCATGCATTGTCATGTCATGCATTGTCATTGTCATGCTGTATCTTTATATTTGCATTTTTGATTCTTTTACATAATGTGATACTGGCATTTGTTCTTTACATTGTGTATGAAGTTCATTATGGATGGTTCAGTAGAAATGCTTTTAGACTATGTAAATAAACTTTTACATTAACTTCCATTGAATATTAATGAGTACTTTTTTCATTATCCTGTAAAGTTGCCATTTTCATACTACATCCTGCCCACTGGCTTTTATTCTAGGTGTACTATAGGTACGTCAACGGTTTTCTTTTCTTTTGCTCAGTACTGAAAAATTACTGTTCACAGCAATTGTTCACTACAAATACAGCAGATTAGGTTGAGTTTTCCAGTCTGGTGTATATTTTTATGCATCGAAAGGGTTTAACGAATGATAAAATCCTTTTACCCACAGCATTGTTGTCCACCGAAAGTCGCTAGAGAGGCAGTAGCAGGAAGTAGGCCAGGCCCTGGCTGTGTGTTAATGAGAGTGGGTGTGTGAGGGCTGAGGGCTGGGGTGGGGGTAAAAGCCCCTGTCGAGAGCCGGCCCTGCCCAGCTTCGGCCCCTGGCTCTGGGCTAACTAGCCATCCATCACTGGCATACAGGCCTTACAGTCAGGGTCTACAGGAGGGAGGAGGGCGGACCCACTGCCAGCAGGCCATCCAGGCGTTTCCACAACTATACTAACACACAGAACAAAGTACTGCTGCAGGACCTGACCCGCCTGACTGACCTTTACCATGCCCACAACAGTGCACGCTTACAGCTCTGCATTTATTTACACTGAGGCCTACTGTTTAATCAAGTTCTCTTTTGTCATTAATAACAGCCGTGATCTGAGGTAAATAAGCTTGCTGAAAGTCGATTCAACAACATGTGATTCCGTTTTTTTCTCATGCTGCCGTGTTTTTGCATGGAAGCCTTTGAAGTGTATATGTGTGTGTAATTATGTGCAGAAAGGAAGATTGTGTGTTTATTATATCTATATCCTTTTTTGTCTATATCATTTTGCTTTACTTATACTGTTGCAAACTAATGTTTTAGTAAGGATCAATAGAGTGCATTTGTCTTTCTGTCCAACCATCAAGGGGGTGTAATAATAAAAAAAAAATGCTGAGGTCGCTCAAAACTAAACATTTGGGTAAATCTGAGTGACATCAGAGTAAAATGGGAGGAGAGGAGGCAGGGCTTATGCTATGTATGTGCCCACTCGAATCACTGGCCTTTTTATATGAATATACTGTATAATGATTTTTATATATGAATATATGAATTTTATATGTAATGTTTTGTGGCTTATTTTGTTGTTGGAATAGGGATCTAATCGTGACTGACGATATGTGTATCAGTCCACCCCTTCCATAATCCAACTTTACTGAGAGGTTCCTCAGAGTAGGAGGAAATCTCTGAAGCATAGTGTTTTCAAACATTTCATGTTGCAGTCTACCTGTAACTGTGTGTGTGTGTGTGTGTGTGTGTGTGTGTGTGAGAGAGAGAGAGAGAGAGAGAGGGAGAGAGAGAGAGAGAGAAAAGAAAGCATCAGAAGCATTGTGGCATGGGCATAGGGATGGAGAAGATTTTCTACCATATGGCAGGGGCTATGAGTCTCCACTCAGCGCTCTCTCTCTGCTGCAGTCCAAAACCACTGGAGCACGGCTGCTCATCATTGCCCCCACCTTCACACACACACACACACACACACACACACACACACACACACACACACTGCTAATTGCATGTTGTGATTGTCAATCAAAAGCAAGCCCTCTTTTTCTCTTTGTCCCCCTCTTTTGTTCATTCCTACTCTCTCTAGAATTTCTCATTTTGGATCACATTGCAAAAGTTTGCCAAGCGGCTTTTCCACACTGCTGATAGTCATGGTGCAATTATAACAGTAGCCAGCTGCATTCCAACATGATTTCCAATGCCATTTTTTCATATTAAAGACTTTTACTCTTTTAGGCTGTAATGTTTTGTACATTGACGATAAGGGCAAGGTCAACCACTGTAAACCACTAGAGTATTGTGAATAAACATACAGAATTAGGTAAACAGGGCGTTTTTGGCAATGCAGCGCTGCTAGAAAGTTTGTAAACTATTTACCATATTCAGTATTTCTGCATAACTTTGACCATGTCCAAAAACTAGATATCACTAGAAGAGAACTTTAAACAAATGTCTTGATGGTCTGTAACTGGTGTCACCCTCTTGTGCAGCAAGAACCTCAGTCTAACACCTCTGGAAACTGGTAAACAGCTGATCAAACTTCAAACTGGTCTTCTTTACAAAACTACTGCTCTTTTTAGGTCTTTCCACAACATTCCTATTCAGTCATGGTCCGGACCATCGGCTACTCCTAAATGTTAAAATGTGTATTTGTACATTTTGTATTTTGTACATACTTGTCTGTTTAGGGTCGTTGTCTTGCTGCATGACCCTCTTATGGTGAAGCTTCTGCTCACAGACAGATACACTGATCTCCTGCAGATCCAGGATTCATAGGGCAATAATGGCAAGCTGTCCTGAACCCAAGGCAGCCCCAAAACATGATACAAGGGCTTGCACTTCATGAAAAGAACACCTTGCCAACTGTGAAGCATGGAGTGGATCAATCGTGTTTTGGGGTTGTATTGCCACCAATGTGGTATTGTATGGGTAAAGGGAAGAAAGCATTCCACAGAACACCTGCATATACAAATGTCAATCCATCTACGAAAAGGCCAATCCATCCGAAAAAGGACAATTATCCAAAACAAACCTTTTTTTCCACAATCCTACCACAGCACAGAGTGTCAATGCATATCTGTAAGCATTGCTTATATCAAAATTGAGAAGAATTCAGTTTGGGCTCCTGAAGCACTACTTAAAGTGTATGCCTTTAGACACAGAGAATGCAGATCCCAATTTCTTAAGGTCAGAGCGTAATACTCCCTCGCTCAACTAAAGAGCTCCACAAATGTACACTTTAATCCTCGCCTATAGGACATAGATTAAGAGACTAAATGGAAAGAAAACACAAGGGAATTTTTTTATCACTGCACCTTAGATTGATCTTATCATAATGACATACTCTCATATTTCTTCCACTATGCTGAGTTGTTATGTTAAGGACATCCACAATTGAGAAATGACACTGACGTTCAAATATTAGCATGCAAAGACTGCATCTTATATTATATATTCATATATAAATGATTGATCCATGCTTCGCCCACAATGCTACATTTTTTTGTAGGGACTGCTGTTGTGGGACTGCACAAGCTTTACAGAATGAGGGCAAAAATCATATTCAGTTTCAGCTTTGTTCCAGTCTGGAAGCAGAGCGGCAGATGTACGTACAAGTGCATCACAAAATGTGCCTTGACACTGTTGGAGAATGCACTCACAATGTGCCTGAAATTAACATGTGCTTTACTAAAACTGCTAGGCACAGTTTGAAGGGCGTGGTGTGGAGCCAAAAACAAGCTGGATGCTAAACAGAAAATTGAACTTTTTGCTGAAGAGATACCAGTCTTAAAAATGAAGTTACTTCCCACCAGAACATTCCAGGGTGTAATTGTACTCTGACATGTTTGGGAAGCAATCTGCGAGTGCATACTGCAGCTGCATCATGGCATATTTTGCAATGTGTTTTCTCACATATGTACATCTGGTCTCAGCCTTACACTAAACAGTGTTATTCTGTTGGTAAATATGCTTTCAGCACGTTTCTGAGGCTCATGCCTTGGTCTAGCTGCTGTCTTTTCTTTCTTTTGAGACCCTACCGCAAATTTACGCCTGTTTAAAAGGCGTAGGAAAACCCACAAACTTGGAGTTGATTTTTTCCCCCTTGATGATTGTGGCTCATAAACTGTGCATGCACCCATTTCATACATAACACATGGGCAAAAGCATCCTTTCTACACTTTTAACACTTTCCACACTGGGTTTTATATTGTATGTCAATGTCAAAGGTTTAATAACACCCTTAGGTTTTTTGTTTTTTGTAGCTCCCAGGCCTACTTTTCTTACTGCCTCTTGACCTGTCCAACCTGCAGATCTAAGTTTTCCCTTCACAGTTGAAATTGGGACTTGGTCCAGCATTAAGCTTTGCTTGTTGTCATGTGAGACCTGTATCACATAAGCTGTGGACTTCCAAAAACCTTTGATCTTTTAATGCTGTCATGGATTTGAGTCTGCCAGACCTCTTCCCATTGAATACCTATTCAGTTCTAAAGGAAAGAGCTACATTTTAAAGAGTTATAATGTTCTCTGTCTTCCTTCATTAAGTATCTTTTTCTAGACTGTATGACCCCGTTTACACCTCGTCACTCCATGTGACAAGTATCTGGATGCATTTACAATCACTAGTCAAATGCGTCTCCGGTTAGTCAGACTGAAATTTGATGCCTGTGTGGGACGGAATATGCAAATTTGCTTGTTGCAAGGCAATTATTACAGGTGTTTCAGTTGTCCTGGGAGGAGATTTATTTGTTGAAAGCATTTACATTTACATTACATTTACATTACATTTACATTGAAGGCATTTAGCAGATGCTTTTATCCAGAGCGACTTCCAAAAGTGCTTCACTGTTTACTCAGAAAATATAGCTAGCTTAGCTAGTTTATATAGGCTAGAATCCATGGGCTAGATACACAATACTCAACATACACTGCACTTTGCCTGCATATCAAACAAATCAAGTAAGACATACACTGCTATAAAGTGGCGCAAACATGTCTCGCACCACCTCCTGAGTGATCAGATTGGTATCTGTTTTAAATGTGTCTTGGGAGCATTTTTACACCTGCATTTTTATATGGCTTGACCCCATCCAGAAACTCAAGACAGATGAAGTGACCATGAGTAAACATTGTGGGGAAAGAAAAACTGAGGTAGAGAATGCAGTAACACAATTTCCAACACTGCTTTATTACAAAGGGTGTGTAAACTGTACATTTTTTGCATCAACTTTCAAAGCTTAATTTACTTCCATTACTATAGACATGCTGTAAGTTCCCTAAGAAGCCTCCTCTCTTTTGTTGTTACAATTTACATAATATTTCCCTAAAAAGCCCTGCAAGTTTACCTCTGTTCCATTTGAAGTCACTGGACACAGTTTCAGTTTATTCAGTTTATCATATGGACTGATTGGATTGAGGATGTTGTAAAACCTTTGACTGGCAGTGTATGTGAAAGGTCACACTGTTAGGACAGGTTTGGTGTATTTTCTTGTATAACTGAGCTAACCTCAGCATGAAGAGAAATTAGCTTGTTTCAACATACATAGATTTGACCAGCTACAACAAAACAGCTTGGCCGTGTAGCATGTTAAACAGCAAATGTTATACAGCCTATTTAAATTCCAGTCGAACTTCAGTTAAATTCAATTGAATGAGGTCTTGCCAATGTTCTGTAAAAGAAAGAACACAACTGTGTGAGAAGCATGGATAGGTCAACTGTGCTTAAACATATCTGCAATTAATATTCACATATTTCCAGCATACAGTGTCCATAAATAGCTCAGCTAAAGGGCCTGACCCTTATTAAGCCCAGTTAATTATTTAGCACGGTGAAAATCTAAACAGTCAACTATATCTGTTTAGTTAACCCATGTGTTATATGTATGTAGGAATGGAGACGAAGCATCCCAGGGCATGCACAGAGCAGAGCACTCCTGCTGCCTGCACCTTTGCATATGTGTGTGTGTGTGGGTGCCATGTATATAGGCAGGCTGTTCCAGGGTCAGTAGAGGCTCGCCTCGCAGCACTTCTGTGTGGGATTGACTGCACCGTACATGCGGAGGGGTCTGACTGGAGGTCAGCGGTTGCAGTCCTGGGTGAAGCGCATAGCAAGGATCGGGCAGGCGGCTGTCCTCTCTGACACGCAGAGCAGAGCCGGTAATGCATACTGGCAGCCTCTGTCAGATCAGCCTACACACCTCGCACAAATTAGGAGCCATTTATCTAAAGCACTCTGCACTCAATGGAAATGATTACCAAGACGGTCAAAACCCATTTAGCCCTGCTGAATGGCACGTCTTCATTAAAGCAGGAAAAAATGAAATGACATATTCTATTTCAAGGGCCGCATCAAAACACTGAACAACGCACGTGAGAGTCACAAGCGTATCGAGCTGTTTGTGTTATTTGTACTGTAAAGCGTTATTCTCCCTCACACTCGTTAAGTAAACAAACGCTTTTCAGGACAAATGAGAGTGGAAGTAGGACTGAATGTTTCCCTTACTTTCTCCCAGTATCAGTAGCTAGAGTCCCACTTCACAGTAAGCAGTGGAAAAAGAAGAACGCACTGTTTTTGCTCAAAACTTCAAGGGTTTCTTTAAAGGATTCTTTTATTATTAATTCTCCATTCAAATGAGATCAAAAGAATGGGTGAAACCATTTTGAACAATATTGGATCTGAAAAAAAGAAAAGAAAAAAGAAAGGAAAACGGAGGAACAATCGCAATGAAACAACTAGATAAGGCAACAAACAAGCGAACAAATAAATAAATAAATAAATAAATAAGGAGTATAAAAAAGAGAGAAGGCTTAATGATCGGAAGAGAATTCTCCCCTTGAGTTTTTCCTCTGCCTTTTCCTTTTCGTCTGTCTTTTAACTCAACAGGGCAGATTCAATTAAAGAGTTCTCAGCAGAAGCTGTTTCTCTCTAGCTAGGCTCTTCTGGTGGGTTTGAGCTGGGGGGAAGGGAGGGGCCTAATTAGCTGAGAGGGATGAATAATCATCTTATTTCAATTGCCCAAGCCGATGTGTGTTATGAGAGGCCTCCGTTTGCACTTAATCCCAGGAAGCCGAGCGCTTTTGTTTTCCTTCGCTGCACCCTCGGCCCGTAGATCACACACACACACAGTAACACACGCACACACACACACACTGTAATGAAGCATGGAGAGCAGAGCTAGCCACCTGCTCTCTTCATTTCAGAGCTCCACTGACCCAAACAAAACTAACATGCACTTGCTGTGCGTTCCTCTGGGGTTTTCTAAATGTAGGAATACTGAAAGCTAGAATTATACATTAAATGTTTGGATCTCAACTGCAAATAAGGCTTCGAATAAATCTTGAAGGTCTTGTCGCAGCTACTTATCCAAAGCGCTACTTCGGAACGGCAGCAATCTGTGTGAGCCTTTTTTTCAATGAAGCATTAAATCAATCTGCACTTTCAGGAGACAAAAAACACAAGAAAATGCTTTGGTTGCTTGATACCTGTACATTAACTAGAAAGAATTTTAAGAACATATTTGTGAGGAATGTGGTGCCCTGCATTGAAAGCTCAACTGTAGAGGCTAAGACAACTCAACCTCTCTCTCCATGCACTTTACTCTCCTTTTGTGCGGCCCACATTTATCAGTGCTCACCGAGATCCAAGGTAAAATTATACTCTCCCCAGATGAAAAGATCCGGTATTCAAAACAGTCTCGGCATTCATTTAATGAGCAAGAAATGATTGAAGACAAATAATGCATTTTTTAAAAAATCTTAATCTCAAGAGAGAGGAGACAGAGGAAGGAAAGAGAGAGAGAGAGTGAGAGGGAAAAGAAAGAGAAAAAAATCAATGCTGTAGACTCGTCTTTCTTACATTCAGTTCGAGGGTTTGTGGCGAGCAAAGAGAGAGCACATTGAAGCCGAGGACATCTCAGGTCAATAAGAAATCAATAGTGGTGGGTGAATCTACACAGAGGAGATGAAAGGCTGTGGAGAGGGCCTTGGCCTGGGCCATTGTTTGCCGGCTCTCACTGCAGAGGAAAAGGGATGCTCAGGTTATTCTGTAACACTTCATGGCAAACTGTACATCACTTAACCCCTTCATGCATGAATTATTAACGCAAATCCAGAATATTTTTGGATGTTACCCATCCCACTGTAGATGATGTTGCTAATTCAACCAAGCTGTAGATCCATGTTAGACTAAGATGCATGTTTTCCTGGCTATTTGCAATATACTGTACTAAAATATATGCTACATAACAAATAGAAAATATGAAGCCTCAGCGCCTAAGCATACTATTTATACACACTTATGTTTATCACTGTAATGGCATGAGCATTGTCAGGCTCATAGCAAGCTCACATTACAAGCGCTAATCTTTCATATAACTCTTTAGATGGAGAAAGATGACAAAGCATTGACTGTATAACACTTTACATGAAGGCATTATACCACGTTCCTGAGTTTTATGAAGTGTCTTCATAAAACATTTATTCTGCCTCTGTATCATCTCTTATAAAACTGCAGAAAAGCAGTGCCTGTTCTCAGACAAAAGACGTCAAAGTAAAAATCCCCTTTTAGAACCACGCAACAGGTAACTGATACTATTTGTTTGCAAGTGTAAGCATTTAAATAACGAATACAGAATATCAGAAGACTGAAAATGTCTTGTTGAAACACAATGAATGAAATACGTTATGCCGTATTGAGGTGCTCATATTGGAAACCGTCATTTTACCACCTAACGATACACAGTCTGGGAGCAGCACAGCATTGCCAACAGGGCAGCGCTGCCTGGGGCCATCGGAGGGGTGGTTAAGTGCCTTGCCCAAAGGCACAATCAGGAGTACCCACTCAGCCTTTCCAGTTACTGGTTCACCCTTCTTAATGCTGAGCCACTGGCCACACTGCAGAGTAATTCACACAGAGTAATATGTGCCATACTTTCTAAGCCTGACTTTAAATATGTATTTAAAACTATATATATATATATATATATATATATATATATATATATATATATATATATATATATATATATATATATATATGAAATTAGCTGCCAACTTGTGCCTTCCTGTTCACAAGCTTATAAAAAGTTTTGGATAATAATCATGTAATTATTATGTACGTGGCTGGATAATGAGCTATAATGATACTAATTAATACCATTAAAAAAACAAGTAAACAATGTAACACCTCTGTATCACTGGTCTCCAAATTAAATCATACTGCATCTTTACTTTATCTTTATTACTATAAAACTGATGTATGTAAAAGCTTCCATCTTTTTTCCATCTCCACCTACATTATCAAGATCATATTATTTTGCGAGTGTCATCCCCACTTCCCATATTAGAGTGAAATCACATTTGCAGCCACCACCCAATCACGTGCTTGGGGATTCCCCAAACCCTGGGTGTTCTCAGTCTCTTTATCAGCTATTCATAATGGGCTGCTATCGATCGGGCCCTCTCCTATCTGCTGTAATTGCTTTGCTGATTGGTTTAATTTCACAGTCAGTCTGAAACTAACTTGAGGAGAATGTATTTATTATCTTTTTCAATCTGCACAAAAATAACCCTGCGACTAAAGAACTGAAAGAGAGAAGTGTTCTGTCAAAGTGCCGATGCAGAAGCGTGTACGGTCCGTCTTCACTCCCAGACTAAAAACATTCCTTTCGTGGAGAAAGTGAAAGAAGAAAAAAGGAAATTGACCAATTAAGCAAATAAGGATATCAATTAGACGCTGTAATTGAGATTTTTTGATGTATTAAAAGCATGTCCCAGGGTGTGTGCATAATGAGTTCGAGCATGAGGTATGGGGGATTTGAGATTCATGCAGACCCCCAAGCGAGGCTCTATACTGAACACAGAGGAGTGACACTCATTTTCAGCATGCCTGGTATTTGATGGGCTTGAACGACAGTGCAGAGCTTTATGACACACTGATAGCACCTGCTGACGAGGTATACTTTTAGCTGAAGCCACATATTCTGTATCAAATACACACTAACAGATAAGCCATAGTGAAAGTGCAGCTTGGTGTTAGCTCTTTGCTAAGTACCAATGAGAACTGATTACATTTAAAGCGATATTGGTTTATCTACTGTCTACCAACTGACTATAAATGCTGTGGAAGCTCCATGTTCATACAGCTAAAAAATAATAACAATAGAAAAATAGCTGTTCGTTTACAACTGAATCATTAAAAATTCTCACCTGTCAATCTGAAGGACCCTAGAGAGCCTAGAGTGATGGTGCAGACTAGAGTGAATTCAACAGCATCAAGAGTTCTGCATACAGCTGGTCTGTATGGGAGAATGTCTGTAAAGACCAAGCATGACCCAGCTACTGTTATTTTGGTCAGATAAGACAACAACAGAGCTTTCAAAGCATATGTATGTATAGTAATACAGTGCAAACATTGTGCATTCCTTAGCAAGCGCCATACCAGTAGTGAAGTACGGGAGTGGCAGCATCATGTTGTGGGGACTCTTTTCTCTCAGTGGGGACTGGGAATGTAAAATTGAAGAATGGATGGATGGTGCAAAATACAGGGAAATACTGAAAGACAGCCTGCTTCAGTCTGCTAAAAAAATAAAGCTCAGAAAAACACTTTCAGCAGAACAATGACTCCAAGCCCCAAGGCCAAAGCAACCCATAAGTGGTCGAACAAGAAAAAGGTGAATGTTCTAACATCATTTTTTTAACAATATTTAAAAAAGGATGGCCAAAAATGTGTAGATAATAACTGATGAGGATCTTTTATGCATTTGGGTTGGTTGTGGTAGATATATTTGAGGACGTGAGTGTGCCAAATGTATATTGAGATTGGGTTGTGGATTTCTGTAACTTTTTCGTACTTTTAGTACTATGTTTACCTTTCCAGGAACTGTAACATTGCTTGGAAATGAGCTGTTTAGCTAACTCGGGTGCAAAGCATCTTTTCTCTTTGGAGATAAATCTACTTTGCGCATGGTCCCTGACTAAATAAACAAAATAAAATCCAAATCCGAATCCAAACTCCAGCCTAAATGACTAAATTAGCATTTGCTGAATTAGCCTAAATTAGGTATCTGTGATACTTACTGGTACAACATATCTCTCTTGAGAAATGGGCAGTTTTAGATTTGCACTATTCATAGCATTTTAAATTTTATCCATTTGTCCATTTTCCCCTAAGTACAAAATCACGCCCTGCACTTTAGTTGGGTCATGCCAATGATTTCTGCCAAACAGATGTATTCTCATGTGGTGCTTCTTCAGTAATGGCTTCTTTCTAGACACTTTCCCATATAGGGCAGTTTTATATAATATAACACGTTATATTAGAACAGAAGATAAAGTTTCACAGGTAAAGGTGTTGCAGACACATTCGGGCTTGTGTTCTCACCATGTGTTGCTGGAGTGCAGATTGTGGAGTGCAGTTTTTGCCAGAGCACACCTGTGCGCTGCGCCCGTGGGTGAGAGGGCATGGCGGGGGAGGTGGGCGTTATGGAGGCTCGCGCGGCTTCAGCGGGGTGCCAACAGCAAACGTGCCTGACACCACTGTGCAACAGCTCACTCTCGCACTCTCAATTATGCGCTATGCGTTATCTTTAGAAGCATTGTTTCATACGTGTGCTTAGTTAATGATGTCCTCTCATGTAGTTCTCTTCACGGTAATTAAGCAGGCTGTTTGTGCAAAACCATGGCCTTGTGTACACGTGTCATAACCTCACTCCCACACACATGAACTATTACACTTACACACACGCACACACACATACCGTACATGCACATACACTTCCAGTATTTAATCCATAATGTGATGTACGGAGCCGGTCACTGTGGACGGTAGAAGATTAGCAGTAGGAGGGTGCAAAGAGCATAGTCCCTGGGCCAGGCTTTAAATAACACTACATTTTGACTTTAGGAACACACATAGGACCAAATGAGCTAAACATCATAACCTCCTGATCTCTGACAACCCTCAGAGGTCAGCTGGAGAACGCTTTATATACGCTATATATAGAAATGCTGTGGAATAATGTACATGCACATTGTACAGCATGTGTAAATAAGGACACATTATGCACAGCAATAATGCCCTGCATTGTATAGTAGTTTTTTTTAAGATGTACCATGAAAAAGAGATTTGTGAGTTTAAAGCACAAGCATGTATTGATGTGTAAAGTTATCATCTTGACTGTATACAATATATGATGTATTATTGATATATGATCTTGGAAAAGATACATGTTTGAGCGCTGTGCTTGTTGGTGGGATAGCAAAAAAAAAAAAACAAAGAACACATCTGCCATTAGTGGCTGGTGGTCAAGTTCAGGTACATTATGACAGGAAAGAAAAATGAAAAGTGGACAGACCTCTAATAGACTAAGCACAACTGAAAGAAATTACAAAGCACAAAAAGAAGAACATTAAAAATTACTTTGTTTCACAAAAATTATTGGTGACTTTTGCCAATAAAAAAGAAAATGACAAAAAATTACTTTTTTGCACAAACATACACTATCCTGTCCAAATATTTGTGGGCACCCCTTCTAATGAATGCATTCAGCTACTTTACAGTTGCACCCATTCCTGATACAGATGGGCAAATGCACCCATACAGTTTGAGGGGTACAAAGCACAAATGTGCTAATAAACAATAGTAAACAGCAGTAACATCACTATTCTTAGTAAACTCTTTCTATAAAGAGCAGAGTGGTTCTCTCGCTGGCAGAACAGAGTGCTTGCACAATAGTTTTTTTTTTAGTTTTTCTAACCAGGAATAATTCAAGAGTAAAGACAGGATGGGAGTAAGGTTACATCTTCGGATCTACGGAATCTAATGGATTAAAATATCTTTGTCGTTACACAACTACAACCAGCCTGGGTGGTTTTGGCAGCGGGAACAAAAATGGCAGAAAATAGAAAAACATTTTATAGAAGAGTGGTTTAAATCATCCTCTTCAGACAGATTAACTAACAAACTGCTGTTTTATGTGAGTCTTTATGCTAACTGAAAGCTTTCTTCATTCCACCTTAAATAACGCAGCAGTTACCTTCTGCTATTGAAATGTACGCAATGTAACTGCGGCACTACTTAAGGTGGAATGAAGAGTTAGAATTGGAAGCCAAGTTTAGCTTTTGTTTTGGTTGCTAACAGGTAACATCACTATTTTCAGAGTTCCTGTGAGACTGGAATAGAATGCGTCTCAGCCAACCATACTGTGAGGTTGTAACTACCTGCAGAATAACAGTCGTTAAAGCAGTAGTTGGACATGACTTAAGATGATATAGCGCCTGCTTATTGAGGTGAGGTAAAGCTAAAGTTAACAGTAAAAATATTTGGTGCAGTTATCCTTCATCTTGCACACAAGGTCTGTACTCAACCCTCAATAGAGGTCCAATAACTGAAGGTTTTAGGTTCTTCATATTCACATTAATAAATCTGGCAACCCTAACCATAAGGACTACAGACATGAAACCTGAGAGTACTTCTTTCCATTACACAGGCACATAAGATGAGCCAGAATGTCCTGAAGCAGGGCGCTACAGCGTAGCATTTTACATTTGTTGGCACATAACTCACTGTGAGGCAAACAGACATGAATCTTGGTTGTGCTGAGTCCTTCCTTAAATCAAACCAAAATTCATTGAAAACTTAAGATGGCCTCTGTTAATATAAGACTACATGAGAGACAAGCATTGTACAACAGGCCTAAGCAGCTCTCAGCTCTATTTTATTAATGTGTGTGTTCCATCAGCGTTCCAATGTTTCGAGCATGTTTCAAAGTTAAACATAAGGTGTAGAGTTTATCTGAAACTATGGAGTGTTACTCATCAAGTGTGTCACCAGGATGCCTTCTTTTTTTTACAGTGAGGTCTGCTGTTTTCACTTAGACTTCATTCTGTTTTTTATAAAGATACAGTTTTTTTTATACATAAACAGCTCTGAAATAAATTATTGTTATAATGATAATAATAATAATAATAATAATTATTATTATTAATATTATTATTATTATTTGTTCTTTTATTAAAAAGTTCTTATGTCAGTTAAATGAATAACCCACCCCTGGCTTGTGTAAATGACTGCATTTTTCAGTTACATGTAAAGTCATTATACCCCGCAATGCTGCATTTGACTGCACACAGTTTTATACAGCATATAGTACATTTTTCAAGGTGTGTTTTTGTGATTCACCTCAGAAAAGATAAATTGTGTGTGTGTGTGTGTGTGTGTGTGTGTGTATGTGTGTGTGTGTGCAGAATATCTGAAACACATAAGCATGCATGTGTAACTGCAATATGCCATAAATCTTTGCTTATGTTTTCTTCTTTTGTTTCTACTTTCTAGGCAATAAGAAGTGATTTAGAGAGGGAGAAGGCAGTGTGTGTGTGTGTAGAGAGAAAGAGAGAGAGAGAGAGAGAGAGAGAGAGAGAGGGAGAAAGAGGGAGAGAGAGAGAGCAGTAAACAGTGAACTCTGCTGTGTTTTAGGTCAGTGCCTCACATGACAAGCAGTAGAGTTTGTCACTAATGTACTGAGCTGGTGGACAGCGTTGTGACTCCCGAGCTCCAGAGGAAGCCCTCACATTCATGCGTCATGTTTGGGACTGGACCAGTGCAACTGAGCAGCAGCTAAAACACCCCCTGTGTCTGGACGCATGTGCTCAGAAACTACTGCTGTCCTCAGTTATGAGGGATGGTCATGATCATGTTATTGGTACCAATAGCAATAAAAACTATTCCATCCAGACAGAGAGGACACAAATCAATCAAACTCACTCTAACACAATTTACTACATCTCCAACCTAGTGTGTGTGTGGGGTGGGGGGTCTGGAGCTGACTGCACAATTTAGTGCTTTCCCAGCTCCTCCAAATAGTGTTAATCCTTTTTTTGACACACACACATATGTTTTGTGTGTTTTATTGTTTTATTGAAAAAAAAAAGAATAGATTTACTTGCTGTTACTGTGATTTAACTACACACAAAAAAGGACTTCAAAGTACTGTAGGAAGAGGACTGTACAGGATCAGGATTGTACAGAAGCCACTGCATAAGAAGAATGCCCTACAGCATGTGATAGCCACTGCAGGCTAGTGGAGCGGCTGAGCTGTGCCTGGGCCAGCACAGCAGGAGAGCAGCCTGAGCCCTGATCCAGGCCTGTTCCATCAACACTGCTCATCGCTGCGGCCCAGCAAAGGCTCAGCGTCTCCGCTGACAGGCGTCCAGACTTCACCCCGCCAATTAACATTTGGAAAGGATTAATCAGCTCCCGTTTGGAGCCCAGTTTTAATGAGACTGACTGTGCTTTCAGCCAGATGTCCTCCTCTATAGGTATCTATGAGAGCCTGTTGGTTTAATTAATTATTGATGTCTTAATGCCTCCTGCTTTTGTGCGTCTCAGTCACTGGTGAGCCACGTGGCTCCAACCTGAGCTAAAGTACCAGCAACCAGTGTGTTTAGGAGAGGGGGTGGGGAGTGGGGGGGTGGTCTGCTGGCACTCTGGCCTGCCATGCCTCCTTTTCATTTCTGCTCCAGCCCAAATACACACACACGTGTGGCACTTAGCCTGACCTCCGCTCATGCACTTTAATCTGAACTGATTGCATGTCCACTTACATAAATTATACACTGCTCTGTGTGCATTATTTATAGAGTGAAATTAAAAAAGATATGCTATTTTGCAAAACTGAAGTCACAATAGCCAACAATGCATTCAATTTTATGTCCTGGGATGACCAATCATAAGGTTGCTGTCATACAAAAGTTTTGTACCAATTTTTTGTTCTTTACATTTGTCTTAATAGTAATGCCATGACAAACAGACCAATAGAAATGCTCCAAAATGACTAGACTACATTTTGCATCAACTTCCATTGAGACTTAAGATAATAAAAAGAGTAAAGCAGATAGAGATACAGAAAAAAATTAAGGTCCTTGTGTGACAGAAAAGATATATATGCATATATACAATGACTATTCATACTCTATATATGTCCAAATGTTTGTGGACACTAGAGATGGACAGATCAGTGTTTTTTGGGGTCAATAATGTGGCTGGACGCTACATTAACTTTTCCAGGCAAACTTGACAATATGTTGTTTTTTCGGTTTAATTTTCCGTGCACTGTCCCTCAAGATGCATTTCTGACCACATTTAAAACACTGGTGAATTCTGAGCACTGGCTGTGAGAGCCCATGAATTAGCATGTAGCAACAAAGTGTTGTTAGCAGTGCTTGCTAGCTCTGTTGGTCCGCACTGTACTGGGCTGAGTGATGTACTCTATGAGCGAGGCTTATTGAGAGTCAGATACATACTGAAGCGGAATTCAACACTGGCTTTAATGGGTTTGTGCAGCCTCATGTGAGGTTTGTATTGTCATCTAGTGGTTGAATAAGGAACTGTAGATTCTAATATAAAATATTACAAAATATGGATCACAC